>NC_057800.1:133249146-133257128 GCF_018294505.1 Triticum aestivum | reverse complement strand
ACACTCACTGTTCATCGAGGGAAGGGGGCATCAGGTTCGATTGGCTTCAGTTAGCAGCAGTAGAGAACAAAGGAATCGCTCGATTGGGTTTAGTTAACAGCCATCGATCGATCGCTCGGGTTTAGTAACGCATAGCCTGCAGTGCAATCGCTCGGGTTCAGTAGGCGAACTCCTCGCTCGGGTTCAGTTAGAGCCCAACGCCTCGCACCCACGTGCGCACGTGTACAAGAGAAACACGCATCGCTCGGTCCCCGACCACCCACCATACCGGGAACTCCCTGATATTTTTCGCGCCCCCGCTTCTACCACGGTTTTTTCCGTCATGGACGACCCAAAGAATGTCATGCGGCTGCGTCTCCGGCCCGCCCAGGACGAAAAGCCCATTTTTTGTCATGATTTTTTCATAGAAGTAGGAGCCCACCACATCTATGATGATACCGGGTTTTGTCACAATTATCGTCATAGAAGTGTCAGAAGTATGACAGAAAAAAATTGTTCGGCCCAAAATGTCACGGATGTGTCTTTTTTTGTAGTGTGTGTCGCTGCGTAGAGAGCGGCCGTGTGCTACTACCTTCGTCTTGTCTATAATCCCCTTTATATTATGTGCCATACTTTGCCCTTAAATTTAACCTAAAAAATGTTAATGCATGTGATAAAAATTATATAATTGGAAACTATGTTCAAATACGAATCGAACTATATAATATTTGGCGACATGCATTCGTATTTTATTAGTTAAATCGTACCTATAAACCAGGACTGGGGTATAGTAGGTAATTAAACCACAAACATTTTTTTGTATTAACCCTATGTGTACGTGGCCTTTCATCCTCCTCTCGCACGTCTTGTCACCCCGCTGCCGCAGACGGCTTAGAGCGAAAGCTTGCGCAGCGCGCGGGGGCGTTCTTTTGGCCAAATGGTGGGTTGAAGTGGCGCCAATGAATCGTCGGTGAGCCCGTTCCCGCACAACCTCGTAGGTTCCCGCACAAGCTTCCCGCTCCACTCGGTGAAATACCCCCAAATACCAATGCTTACCGGCCTGCTATATAAACCCTCACGGCCAGCGAGTCATGCGTTGCATTTTCCGCTCCCTCCCAGTAGCTTATCTCATCTGCTTCTCCGACAATCGCCAATGGCACTGGTCTGTCATCGTCACTCAGCCATTTCACCGTCATCAGAGGACAACTCCAGCTGGGAGGCTACACCGCGGCGGCGGCGCTGTCCCTGACGTAGTGTTGTGCGCGTCGCGTCCCTGTTGTGTGTGTGCGGAACACCCACCACACGCTCAGCCGTCGCTGCCCGTCGGTAGCTGTTGCCGGCCGCCGTTGCCGCCACACCACCGTCGAAAAGCCAGGGCCATCGCCCACTCCACCACCATGGCCCGAAGGTGGGAGGTGGCCATCATGGCCGCCACCCCACTGCCGGCCATCACCCGCTCCGCCATCGCGGCCCGAAGGCGGGAGGTGGTGGTTGTGGCCGCCACCCCATCGTCAGTTGCTACGTATTGAGCTTGCGTTGGTTTTCCTCGAAGAGGAAGGGATGATGCAGTAGAGTAGCGTAAATATTTCCCTCAGTTTTTGAGAACCAAGGTATCAATCCAGTAGGAGGCCATGCTCAAGTCCCTCGTACCTGCACAAAACGATAGCTACTCGCAACCAACGCGATTAGGGGTTGTCAAGCCATTCACGTTCACTTACGAGAGTGAGATCTGATAGATAGAATATTTTTGGTATTTTTTATATAAAGATGCAAGGTAAAAAGTAAAGGCAAATTAAATAGCAAAACAATATTAAAGTGATGGAAATTGATATGATGAGAATAGACCCGTGGGCCATAGGTTTCACTAGTGGCTTCTCTCAAGAGCATAAGTATTCTACGGTGGGTGAACAAATTACTGTTGAGCAATTGATAGAATTGAGCATAATTATGAGAATATCTAGGCATGATCATGTATATAGGCATCACGTCCATGACAAGTAGATCGAAACGATTCTGCATCTACTACTATTACTCCACTCATCGACCGCTATCCATCATGCATCTAGAGTATTAAGTTAAAAATAGAGTAACGCCTTAAGCAAGATGACATGATGTAGAGAGATAAATTCATGCAATATGAAATAAACCCCATCTTGTTATCCTCGATGGCAATGATACAATACGTGCCTCGCTGCCCCTTCTGTCACTGGGTAAGGACACCGCAAGATCGAACCCAAAGCTAAGCACTTCTCCCATGGCAAGAACTACCAATCTAGTTGGCCAAACCAAACGGATAATTCGAAGAGACTTGCAAAGATAACCAATCATACATAAAAGAATTCAGAGAATATTCAAATATTATTCATAAATAGACTTGATCATAAACCCACAATTCATCGGTCTCAATAAACACACCGCAAAAAGAAGATTACATAGAATAGATCTCCACGAGAGAGGGGAGAACTTTGTATTAAGATTCAAAGAGAGAGAAGAAGCCATCTAGCTACTAACTATGGACCCGAAGGTCTGAGGTAAACTACTCACACTTCATCAGAGAGGCTATGACGATGTAGAAGTCCTCCGTGATGACGGCCCTCTTCCGGTGGAGCTCCGGAACAGGCCCCAAGATGGGATCTCGTGGATACAAAAAGTTGCGGCGGTGGAATTAGGTTTTTCGCTCCTATTCTGATTGTTTGGGGCTACGTGTGTATATATATGAGGAAGAAGTACGCTGGAGGAGCAACGAGGGGCCCACGAGGCAGGGGGCGTGCCCTAGAGGGGTGCCCCCTGTCGTGGTTCTAAGTCTGGCAGTAGAGTGGGGGGTAGGTATGGAGAGGCAAGGTCCTAGCTATGGAGAGGTTGTAAACACAAGAGATGTACGAGTTCAGGCCCTTCTCAGAGGAAGTAAAAGCCCTACGTCTCGGAGCCCGGAGGCGGTCGAGTGGATTACGTGTATATGAGTTACAGGGTGCCGAACCCTTCTACCTGTGGAGGGGGGTGGCTTATATAGAGTGCGCCAGGACCCCAGCCAGCCCACGTAATGAAGGGTTTAAGGTACATTAAGTCTGGGGCGTTACTGGTAACGCCCCACATAAAGTGTCTTTACTATCATAAAGTCTATTTAATTACAGACCATTGCAGTGCCGAGTGCCTCTTGACCTTCTGGTGGTCGAGTGAGTCTTCGTGGTCGAGTCCTTCAAGTCAGTCGAGTGAGTCCCTCGTAGGTCGACTGGAAGGTGATCTCTTCTAAGGATGTCCTTGGGCAGGGTACTTAGATCAGGTCTGTGATCCTACCCTAGGTACATGACTCCATCATTAGCCCCCGAATGGATTGAGGCTTGAGTGATGAAGGAGTTGATGCTGTTTCTGATTAGCCTTCGCATACTGGTCATGCATTGTTTTGAACCAAAAAATTCTCTTTGTTGATAGTGAACAACTTTTCTTCAGTCGACTCGATCCATTCTTTTTCTTCGTCGAGTGATCTTTTGGACTTGGCTGATTTCCGAGCGACGGATCGCAGGAAATCCCACGTCTGGCAGACTGATCTGCCGTTCGCGGATTCCGCGGGATACGGAATTTGGGGGAGCGCACGAAGCGGAGCGGACCGCGGTGCACGGATGGGACAGGGCATAGACGCCTCGATCCCCGCGCCGCTTTTTTTGCCACGTATCACGCCCGCGCAACTGTTTCAGGATATGATTAGATCGACCGGGCCCACCTGTCATCCACTCGGAAGGGATCTTATAAATGCGCCCGGCGAGGGTTTTTTGAACAGTGCCTCAGCATTCTCCCTCTGCTCCCTTCGTCTCCGCCCAACGCGCTCGCTCTCGCCTAAGCACAACCTCTCCTCGCGCGCCTCGCCGGTAGCCATGGTCAAGGAGAAGACGGCGGCGCTGGAACGCGCGAAGAAGGTGTCGGCGACGGAGAAGGCGAAGGGGAGATCCACCAGCCGCGGCGGGTCTTCGTCTAGATCTCGCCTGCCGAAAGGCTGGGTCCAGGGAGATTGGATCCAGTCGACCATCACGGAGAAGGATCTCCTCGACATGGCCAACGAGGGCCTGATCCCTCATGGAGCTGCGAGGCTTCCAGGGAAAGAGTGGCAGCCCCAGCCGGAAGAGGGTGAGTGCGTGCTTCTGGCTACCCATGTCGACCGCGGATTCTCTTTGCCGCCGAGCATTTTCTTTCGTGGTTTCTTGAACTTCTTTGGAGTGCAACTCCACCACTTCACCCCGAATTCTATCGCCTATCTTGCCGCGTTTGTGTCCATGTGTGAGAGTTTCCTGGGTTGTCGACCGCATTGGGGTTTGTTCAAGCACATATTCACATGTCGCTCTCAGACCGTGAAGAAGGCGAGCCCAGGCGACGAAAAAACCCGAGTTGTCCAAATGTGTGGGGGTCCAGGGATCCAGGTGAGGAACAAGAGCACCTTCCCAGCCATGACATTTCCCGAGTCAGTCAGAGGCTGGCAGTCGACCTGGTTCTACTGCCAGGATCAGTCGACGCCGGGGCAGTCGAGTGGACTCCCTCAGTTCACCATGGGCCGAGTGAACAAGCCCTCCTCTCTGAAGGTGATTCCGGAGGAGAAAGCTGACGTGAAGATGCTGATGGAGCGTGTAGTTCAGTTGGTTCGGGATGGAGTGACGGGTATGGATCTCCTGGAGGTTTTTCTTAGGCGTCGTATCCAGCCTCTTCAGTTCCGGAGCCATTGCATGTGGTTGTACTGCGGGACTGAGGATGTGGCTCGGGTCAATCCAGAAACAGTCGACGATGCCACTCTGGAAAGGTGGATGGCCGCTGTTACTGGGAACAAGGATAACCCTCGCAGAGCCAGAAGGATTCCTCCACTCGACTGCCACAGTGATCCAAACAAGGTATGTCTGCTCCACTTCCCATTGTATTCTCGTCGCATTTATTTCTGTTTTCTCTGCCGATCGGTCGACTGATCTTTGTCTTGATGTCTATCACGCCCTCACTGAGCTGTACTCGATGCCCAACGGAGCACAGGCTCCGACTGAGGAGGGAGAAGCGAGCGGGGGCGAGAGCCAGGAGGAGGAGTGGGACTCGGACACCGCTGAGGATGATGATGATGATGATGACGATGATGACAATGATGATGATGATGATGATGGTGAGGACGAGGAAGAGGAGGAGGAGGAGGTTGCACCACCGCGCTCGGAAAGGCGGTCGAAACTTGTCCATGACCCTGCGACTGAATGTGGCAAGGGGGTTGCGACTGTTACACAGTCGACCAAGCGTCCTAGGACCACCTCTCCGGCGCCGACTGAAAAGGCGTCGAAGCAGCCCAGGGCGGCCCCATCAAAGCCGACCAAGCACCTGCCGAAGATGAAGGTGTCCATCCCCACCATATCAGGGTAATCATGTCGCTTAAGTCTTCTTGTTTTGTGTGAACTTTATCTCTGGTTGGCGCTGGAGTTAGTCGACTGACTCTTTGGAGTTGTAGTGCTGCTACTTCTGAGACCTCAGCCCGGGCCGACGATCATGAGATGGAGGACGCAGAAACCTCAAAACCTGGTACTATACTCTTAACCCCGTTTCTAGTCGACTGACTCATGATCTCTAATTCTGATTCTTTTCTGTAGCTCCATCCAATGTTGTTATCACTCTCCCTGATGATGATGAAGATGAGGAACCGCTGAAGCACAGAATGAGAAGGAAAGCGTCTGCCAGCAGGGTGCCCCAGGATGTGACGGTGCCTGAGACTCTGGTCGTGGAGGAGGAGAACACCACTCGACACACTGTGTCCTTCGCAGATCCACTGACGAGTACTCTGCAGCCCTCCCTCTTCAAGACGCACCACGTCCCAGAGGACCAAGCTAGTGCCGCGAAGGAGGCGATACGCCAGGCAGGGATCATGATGGAGCAGTTGAAGACCATCCGGGATGCGAGCCAGGCAGCTTACGACGCCAGTTCCGCCCTTCAAAGCAATGTTCAGGTCAGTCGACCACCGCTTGTTTTCTTTCCAGAATTTTAGTAATCACCCAGTGGGTGTGTCGATTTAAACTCCGTGTTAGCGGGGGCACGCTGAGTGCACCCGCTGGGTGTAGTCCCCAAGGCTAGGGTCGACTGCTGGCGGTCGGCCTTATGCTTTATAGTTTCAGTCTTTCCGTCATTCGACTATGGCGAATGGATTTCGCAAACCGGTGGGGGCACGCTGAGTGCACCCACTGGGTGTAGTCCCCGAGACCGTGGTCGACTGCTTGCAGTCGATTACAGTCTTAAAGAATACATCTCTCTCTCTTTTCTTTTGAGGTCGACTGGTCCACTGTGTCTCCAATAGGATTAGTGGGGGCACGCTGAGTGCACCCACTGGGTGTAGTCCCCAAGGCTAAGGTCGACTGCTGGCAGTCGGCCTTAGGCTTTATAAGTTCAGTCTTTCCGTCATTCGACTATGGCGAATGGATTTGGCAAACCGGTGGGGGCACGCTGAGTGCACCCATTGGGTGTAGTCCCTGAGACTACGGTCGAATGCTTGGATTCGGCTGTAGTCTTAGAAACGCGTGATTTTTCCTTTTCCACTTGGAAGTGAATTATCTTTGACATTTAGTCGATTGATTCTTTGCAGAACTCATGTGATCTTGCGGCTCGCTACACTGAACTGGAAAACAAGCACATTCAGCTCGAGCTGAATTTGAAGCTGGTTCAGGAGAATCTGACGAAGGCAAAGGAGGAGACCGAAGGTATGTTTGGTGAGACCTCGACGACTGCTTTTTCCCTTCATTTGTTTCAAAATCTGATCTTGCTGTAACTTGCAGGTAAGGTGAGGGAGGCCCAAAGGAAAAAAGACCTTGAACTAGCTGAGAAGATCAAGCTTGTTGACGAGAAGTTAGCTTCAGTCACAAAGCTTGAGCAAGAAAATGCTACTCTGAAAGCTGTTCTTGGGAAGAAAAATGATCTGGAGGTTTTCCTGAGTGGTCTTGCCAAGAAGCTGTTTCTTATGCTTGAAGGTAAACCTTCAACAATCATTTTCAACTGTGGTTTTTTTTATTCGACCATTGCCTTGACTCGGTGATCGTCCTTGCAGAATTTTGTCAAAACTTTGAAGAAGAGACTAGCCGGCTGGAGCCAAACCTTGACCCCGTCAATTCTCTGGTGAACGACGAAGTTGCCATGAATGTTTTCCGACTGGAGTCCCGTGTTGCAGCTGCCGTGGACTATCTTGCAAGGCTGAAGGTCGCCACATCTCGCATCGACTCGACGCTCTGGCCCGGGGAGACACTCCAGAACGACCTCGAGTCACTGATGGCTCGTTTGAACGCTGTCCCTGGTCGAGTGCAGGAGTGGAAAAAGTCCTCGGCTCGGTGTGGTGCAGATGTTGCTCTGTGTCTGGCCTGAGTCCACTGCAAAGATGCGCGAGAAGACAAGCTGGCTGCCCTCCGGGTGGCCAACACCAAGAAACATGATTTCAGGTCCTTTATGGAAACTTTCCTTGCTGCTGCCACTCGGATCGCAGATGGAATTGATCTTGATGAGTTTGTTGCACCTTCCAGCCCTCCACAGGAGGGGTAAAAAACTTCTTCTAAGCTCGACGCTTTAAATTTGCCTCGGTATGCCGAGTGGAGTTGTAACCGATAAACCTTAACAGGCTTAGTGCCTGAGCACTTTCGGTTCCTTTAGGTATCGATCTGAACTTGAATTTGGTGTTTGAATATGATTGCTTTTGGCTCGAAATGTCTTTTGCAGGTTCAAAGCAAGACGCTCACTGCAATCGACTTATTCCTTAATCCACTTAGGCGAGCGCTGGGCTGCAGCTAAGCCTCCCGGGTGAGAGGTTTGCTCTTCACTCGGTAGGATTTCTATATCTTAGGCGAGCACTGGGCTGCAGCTAAGCCCCCGAGTGAGAGGTTTGCTCTTCACTCGGTAGGATTTTGATAACTTAGGCGAGCGCTGGGCTGCAGCTAAGCCTCCGAGTGAGAGGTTTGCTCTTCACTCGGTAGGATTTTGATAACTTAGGCGAGCGCTGGGCTGCAGCTAAGCCCCCGAGT
>NC_057800.1:133212508-133248652 GCF_018294505.1 Triticum aestivum | reverse complement strand
CTCGGTAGGATTTTGATAACTTAGGCGAGCACTGGGCTGCAGCTAAGCCTCCGAGTGGAAGTCTGGCTTACCACTCGGTAGGATTTTCATAGCTTAGGCGAGTACTTGGACTGCAACTAAGCCCCCGAGTGGAAGTCTGGCTTACCACTCGGTAGGATTTTATTTAATCTTAGGCGAAACGGATTCGCAGCTAAGCCTCCGAGTGGGAGTCTTGCTCACCACTCGGAGGATTTTATTTAATCTTAGGCGAAACGGATTCGCAGCTAAGCCTCCGAGTGGGAGTCTGGCTCACCACTCGGTAGGATTTTTACAAACTTAGGCGAAATGGATTCGCGGCTAAGCCTCCGAGTGGAAGTCTGGCTTACCACTCGGTAGGATTTTCATAACTTAGGCGAGTACTTGGACTGTAGCTAAGCCCCCGAGTGGAAGTCTGGCTTACCACTCGGTAGGATTTTATTTAATCTTAGGCGAAACGGATTCGCAGCTAAGCCTCCGAGTGGGAGTCTGGCTCACCACTCGGTAGGATTTTTACAAACTTAGGCGAAACGGATTCGAGGCTAAGTCACCCACTGAGGGGAAAATTTTATTGGACAAAATAAAAAGTGACAAAAATTATGGAGGAACTATGACACTATTATTTTGAGATCCATGAACTACCGAAGTACTTCATTGCAACTCATCCGAGTGATAAACTTAAGTGTAAAATGGGCGGAGTAGTTCCGCGTTCCAAGCTCGGGGCTCGTTGATGTTATGTTCGACGTTGTAAAGACGGTACGCCCCGTTGTGGAGAACTTTGGTGACGATGAAGGGTCCTTCCCAAGAAGGAGCAAGCTTGTGTGGTTTCTTCTGATCCACTCGGAGAACTAAATCTCCTTCTTGGAAGGCTCGACCCCTCACATTTCTGGCGTGGAAACGATGCAAATCTTGTTGGTAGATGGTCGATCGGATCAGAGCCATCTCCCTTTCTTCCTCTAAAAGGTCGACTGTGTCCTGCCGCGCTTGTTCAGCTTCTGCTTCATTGTAGATCTCAACTCGAGGAGCATTATGGAGAAGATCACTCGGCAAGACTGCTTCAGCTCCGTAGACCAAGAAGAATGGAGTTCTTCCGGTCGACCAATTAGGTGTGGTCCGCAGTCCCCAAAGCACCGAGGAAAGTTCGTCGACCCAAGCTCCAGCTGCATGCTTGAGATCACGCATCAGTCGGGGTTTCAATCCCATGAGAATCAGACCATTGGCTCGCTCTGCTTGTCCATTCGACTGCGGATGGGCGACTGAAGCGTAGTCGACTCGTGTGCCTTGAGAGTTGCAGAAATCCCTGAATTCTTCCGAGTCAAAGTTCGACCCATTATCCGTAATGATGCTGTGCGGGACTCCATATCTGAATATCAGTTCCCTGATGAAGCTAACAGCAACACCGGCGTCAAGGTTCTTGATTGGTTTAGCCTCAATCCACTTGGTGAACTTGTCGACTGCCACCAGTACATGCGTGAAGCCACTTCGCCCTGTTCTCAAAGGACCGACCATGTCCAACCCCCATACTGCGAAAGGCCAGACGAGTGGAATGGTTTTCAGAGCTGATGCAGGCTTGTGCGACATATTAGAGTAGAACTGACATCCCTCGCACTTATCCACTATTTCCTTTGCCATCTCATTCGCCTTTGGCCAGTAAAAACCGGCTCGGTATGCTTTGGCCACGATGGTCCGAGAGGACGCATGATGACCACAGGTTCCCGAGTGGATATCATTGAGGATGATTCGACCTTCTTCTGGTGTTATGCACTTCTGACCAACTCCAGTCGCGCTTTCTCTATATAACTGTCCTTTGATTACGGTAAAGGCTTTAGATCGACGGACGATCTGTCGAGCCTCTTCCTCATCCTCCGAAAGCTCTTTTCTCAGGATATACGCGACATACGGAACTGTCCAGTCGGGAATGACTACCAAGACCTCCATGACCAAGTCGACCACTGCTGGGACTTCAACCTCAGTCGGATCTGTGGCACTCTTGGGCTGTGGAGCTTCTTCGGTGAAAGGATCTTCTTTGACTGACGGAGTGTGTATATGCTCCAAGAACACACCACTCGGAATGGCTCCTCTCTTGGAACCTATCTTTGCTAGATCATCAGCTGCTTGATTTTTCAGTCAGGGTATATGATGGAGCTCCAACCCCTCGAACTTCTTTTCCAGCTTCCTCACTGCACTGCAGTATCCAGTCATGGCTGGGCTTCTCACGTCCCACTCCTTCATCACTTGGTTGACCACTAAATTCGAGTCGCCATAGACCATCAGGCGACGGACGCCGAGTGAAATGGCCATGCGCAATCCGTATAAGAGGGCCTCATACTCTGCCTCATTGTTGGAGGAATCAAAGTGAATCTGGAGCACGTATCTGAGCTTATCTCCTCTGGGGGAAACCAGGACAACCCCAGCACCGGAACCATTCAACATCTTAGAGCCATCAAAAAACATGGTCCAATG
This sequence comes from Triticum aestivum, assembly GCF_018294505.1. NCBI lineage: Eukaryota > Viridiplantae > Streptophyta > Magnoliopsida > Poales > Poaceae > Triticum > Triticum aestivum. The sequence continues at coordinate 133,246,174 of NC_057800.1, read as the reverse complement.
CTCCGAGTGAACTTCAGTCGGCTGCTGCTGTTCAATCCACTCGGCGAGGAAATCTGCTATTGCCTGGGACTTAATGGCTTTCTTGGCCTCAAACTTGATATCAAGGGGAAGAAGTTCAATTGCCCATTTAGCCACTCGACCAGTTGCATCTCTGTTGTGCAAAATCTCTGATAGTGGAGCGTCGCTGACGAGTGTGATGGAATGATCAGAGAAATAATGAGCAACCTTCTTTGTGGTCATGTATATTCCATACACAAGCTTCTGATAATGAGGATATCTTTGCTTGGATGGAGTCAAGACTTCAGACAAATAATACACTGGGCGCTGAACTTTGAAAGCCTTTCCTTCTTCTTCCCGCTCGACCGTAAGCACAGTACTGACGACTTGTCCTGTGGCTGCGATATAAAGCAACAGAGGCTCTTTGCTGATTGGAGCAGCAAGCACCGGCTGGGTGGAGAGCAGAGCTTTTAGCTCAGCTTCTGGAGTCCACTCGAACTTGTCTGCCTTCTTCATCAGTCGGTAAAGAGGCAATGCCTTTTCACCAAGTCGTGAGATGAATCGACTTAAAGCGGCCAAGCATCCAGTAAGCATCTGGACATCGTGCACTCGCACAGGGCATTTCATTCGGAGAATAGGGCCGATCTTCTCTGGATTAGCGTCGATCCCTCGCTCGGAAACGAGAAAACCGAGTAACTTGCCACCAGGAACTCCGAATGTGCACTTTGATGGATTGAGCTTGATATCATACCTTCTGAGGTTGGCAAATGTTTCGGCGAGGTCAGCGAGCAGGTCGGAACCTTTTCGTGACTTGACGACGATATCATCCATATACGCTTCCACATTCCGACTGATTTGAGTGAGTAGACACTTCTGAATCATTCGCATAAATGTGGCTCCGGCATTCTTGAGGCCGAATGGCATGGTGATATAGCAGAAGCACCCGAATGGAGTGATGAAAGCTGTTTTTACCTCGTCGGGTCCGTACAGACGGATCTGGTGGTACCCGGAGTAGGCGTCTAGAAAAGACAATCTCTCGCATCTCGCGGTCGAGTCAACAATTTGATCTATGCGAGGGAGAGGAAAATGATCTTTCGGGCAGGCCCGATTGATGTGCTTGAAATCAATGTACATTCGGAGTGATTTGTCCTTCTTAGGGACCATGACGACATTAGCGAGCCACTCGGAGTGGTATATCTCTCGGATAAATCCTGCCACCAACAGTCGAGCCACTTCCACACCAATGGCTTTTCTCTTCTGGACGGCGGACCGCCGAAGATGCTCTTTGACTGGTTTAGCTGATGAGTCGACTCTTAGGCGATGCTCAGCCAGTCCCCTGGGAACACCTGGCATGTCAGCGGGCTTCCATGCAAAAATGTCCCAGTTCTCACGGAGGAACTGGATGAGCGCTTCTTCCTATTTCGGGTCGAGTGTTGTGGAGATGTGGGTCGGAGCTGCATCGGGGTCGGTCGGGTGAATGTGAACATGCTTCGTCTCATCGGACGACTGAAATGCAGATACTGTGGCGGGTTTCTTGGATCGCAGCAAATCACTCGGATCTGCGTTTTGCTTGTATTCTTCGAACTCAACCGCTGTCACCTGGGAATCGGCAATCTTTGAGCCCTTCTGAAAGCACTCTTCTGCCTTTTTCCGATCACCGGTGATAGTGATCACTCCTTTGGGGCCGGGCATCTTCAATTTGAGGTACACGTAACATGGTCGAGCCATGAACCGTGCATAAGCTGGTCTCCCCAAAATGGCATGATATGCACTCTGAAAATCCACGACCTCAAACGTCAACTTCTCTTTGCGAAAATGTTTCGAATCACCAAACACCACGTCCAGAGCTATTTGGCCGAGTGACTCGGCTTTCTTCCCTGGTATAACTCCATGAAAGCTCATGTTACTGGTGCTCAGTCGGGACATCGGAATGCCCATTCCTTTCAGTGTGTCTGCATACAACAAATTCAGCCCACTACCACCGTCCATCAGCACTTTTGTCAGTCGAGTGCCTTCGACAACTGGATCGACCACCAAAGCTTGCCTCCCAGGGGTGGCAATATGAGTCGGGTGATCAGATTGGTCGAATGTGATGGGTGTTTGGGACCATCTCAAATAATTTGCTTTTGCTGGGGTAACCATGTTCACCTCACGGTTAATGACTTTCAATCGACTCTTGCTTTCCGCATCTGCAAAGATCATCAGAGTGGAATTGATATGCGGATATCCTTCCTCACTGTCCTCCTTGCCTTCGGCCTTGTCCGACTCCTTTTCCTTGTCTTTAGACTGTTTTCCTTGAAACTGCTGGATCAGGAGTCGACATTGGCGAGTGGTATGCTTTGGGTAAATGATATTCCCCTCTTCGTCTTTCTTCGTGTGGATGTGACACGGCATATCCATCACGTCATTCCCTTCTTTATCCTTTACCTTCTTAGGGTTCCAGGATCCTTTTGGTTTCCCTTTAAACTTTCCCTGAATCACGGCCAGAGCCTCTCCAGGAGCTGCCGGTTCAGCCTTCCGCTTCTGTTTCCGACTGGTGTTTCCCTTCTCCGACTGACTCGGCTTGTGCTTGCCGCTTCGGAGTCGGTCTTCTTATTCGCCGTTGGCGTACTTGGTAGCAATTTCCATCATCCGACTCAAGCTCATGTCACCGGTTCGACCAAATTTCAAACTCAATTCTCTGTTCTTGACACCATCCTTGAAGGCGCAGACTGCCTGATGATCAGACACATTCTCCACAGTATGGTGCAAAGTGATCCACCTCTGAATATACTCCCTGAGAGTCTCATTGGTCTTCTGCACGCAGACTTGCAGCTCCGTCAATCCAGCCGGTCGCTTGCAAGTTCCTTCAAACGTTCTGACGAACACTCGGGACAGATCTTCCCAAGTGTAAATGCTGCTAGGAGGTAACTGAGTCAACCATGCTCTGGCAGAACCTTCCAACATGAGGGGCAGATGTTTCATGGCCACCTCGTCATTCCCACCACCAATCTGAACCGCCACTCGGTAGTACTCAAGCCAAGTTTCAGGCTTAGACTCACCAGTGAACTTGCTGACTCCTGTTGCCAACCTGAAATTGGGAGGAATCACTGCGGCTCTGATAGCTCTGCTGAAACATTCCGGACCAGAAACATGCACTCGACTGCTCGTAGGCGCATCTCTGTCGAGTCCACCTCGATGGGCTCTGTTCCGGTCGACCAAGCCTTGCACGATAATGGATCGCGCGTCGAAGCCTGGTTCTCTGGGGTCGACTGGAACTCTTCGCCCCGCACTGAGCTGACGTCTGTCATCTTGCTGCCGAAGAGCGTAAGACCCACCCCTCGGAGGGGAATTGGGCACTCGACGCCTATCATCTCGGTCGCGTCGGTCTTCATATTGGTCTCGCCGATTCTCGCGCCCTTCACACCGCGGAGGCGATCTGGGACTGTGAGCCGACTGAACCGTATTCGCAGCGATGGATCGACTGTGAATTCTGTTGCGCGACTGCGACACGGCTGAATTCTGATCTCCTGCTGCCTGGAGCAGATCCCTGATCTGCATCAAGCCTCTGCCAGCTTCCGACTGAGAGGGCTGGATGGACTCTGCTATGCGGGTCGCAGCTGCTAAATTCTGGATTGGGGTTCGATATACCTGAGTCGGCGGGAAGAGTTGACGTCGACTGGCGTCGGGAACTCGTTGCCGCACGCGCTCGTCGAGTGCTCGCTGAAGATTCTCCAAGCGAGCGCGTTTGGCCAAGTTGGCCAAACGTGCCTCCTCCAAGGCGCGAGCCTCGGGGGTTTCTCCTGCGATGGGAGTATGCAGGGCATCCACGTTCCTGCGGCGAAGTTCCTCTCTTTGCAGAGAGTCGAGTGGCTCGGGCTGGTACTCTTCGTGGTCTCGTGCGGGGTCGCCTCCGTCGCCTGCCCCACCATCACGGGCGAAGCCAGGGGGACTGCGGGGCCCGTCGACCATCAGGATTTCCACCGCTGGATCACTGCTATCGCACTCGGATGCAGTCTCTACGGAGCCAGTCGACAGATCGAACAGGCCGTAGAGGGATTTGTCGGGCTCGATTGCCGCAACTTGGGTGGTGGCCGTCTGGCGAGCCACCGCGTGCCTTACCCACCGCTGAAGCCTCGACCGGCCCGAGCGCTTGCGCTGGCGGGAGACTGGGAGGGTGGCCGATGGGGGAGTCGACCGATACGGGGTCGACGGTTGCCGCAGCAGAACGCCACGGACACATGCGCGAAAATGCGTCGCACCACGGACGGGGAGCGCATCGACGTCGAGTGGAGCCTCCTGAATCCAGGCGGAGTTGTCGGCGACGAAGGTGAGAGCACCGAGACAGATCTCTCGACCCTCGACCAAAACTCCAGAAGCCACCATGATGAAAGTACTCGGAAGAATCGCAACTTCTCCACAAAATCGCTAAAACACCCGCCCCACGGTGGGCGCCAACTGTCGTGGTTCTAAGTCTGACAGTAGAGTGGGGGGTAGGTATGGAGAGGCAAGGTCCTAGCTATGGAGAGGTTGTAAACACAAGAGATGTACGAGTTCAGGCCCTTCTCGGAGGAAGTAAAAGCCCTACGTCTCGGAGCCCGGAGGCGGTCGAGTGGATTACGTGTATATGAGTTACAGGGTGCCGAACCCTTCTACCTATGGAGGGGGTGGCTTATATAGAGTGCGCCAGGACCCCAGCCAGCCCACGTAATGAAGGGTTTAAGGTACATTAAGTCTGGGGCGTTACTGGTAACGCCCCACATAAAGTGTCTTTACTATCATAAAGTCTATTTAATTATAGACCGTTGCAGTGCCGAGTGCCTCTTGACCTTCTGGTGGTCGAGTGAGTCTTCGTGGTCGAGTCCTTCAAGTCAGTCGAGTGAGTCCCTCGTAGGTCGACTGGAAGGTGATCTCTTCTAAGGATGTCCTTGGGCAGGGTACTTAGATCAGGTCTGTGATCCTACCCTAGGTACATGACTCCATCACCCCCCACCCTCGTGACCGCCTCTTTTGTTCCTTGGAGCAGGGTCCAAGTCTCCTGGATCACGTTCGGTGAGAAAATCACGTTCCTGAAGATTTTATTCCGTTTGGACTCCGTTTGATATTCCGTTTCTTTGAAACACTGAAATAGGCAAAAAAACAGCAATTCTGGGTTGGGCTTCCGGTTAATAGGTTAATCCCAAAAATAATATAAAAGTGAAAAATAAAGCCCAATATAGTCCAAAACAGTAGATAATATAGCATAGAGCAATCAAAAATTATAGATACGTTGGAGACGTATCATCAGTCGCCGTGGCCGCCAACCCACTATGGACCGCCGGGGTCATCACCCGGTTCGCCACCGCCGCCCGAAGGCGGTAGGCGGAGGTAGAGGCCCGCATGTGCGTCAGCGACCTTGCGCGCTACACCGAGTTCCTGCGGGAGGAGGAGGAGCGCCTCGTCGAGCATGCAAATATCCTTACCGCCGCCATGGCCGCGGCACACGCCACCTCAGAGGCGAGGAAACATGAGATCTATGAGGAGAACCACTACTTTGAGAGGGGTCGTCTGGAGTGACAAAGGGCGTTCGAGGTGAGCGTCGCTGAAGCTGCAGCAATGGCAGACACCGTATTGCAAATTGTCTAGCTCGTCGGTAGGATCCTCCTCCTCTGCATCTTACTGAGTGTGCTCAGCAGAGGAGAGGCTGCCAGAAATAGTACAAGGCCCCTCCGTAGTAGTAGTATTTAGGGGCTATTTTGTTTAGTTCATCTGACTATAGATGTGGTGGAACTGTACAACGTACTTAAAATTAGCTAGAATATATAGTTGAACTAGCTATTTTAGTACGTGGTTGGCAACAATTGGGGAAACGTTTGGTCAGTTCAGCTATTGAGTTGAACTGTTTGTATAAAGAACGACTGCTTAATCTAGGAATGAAATCTATGCTTAATTACTGAATTTTAGTTGCAAAAATTAGATAGTGCTAGGGATTTTTAGCTGCATATTTTGACAAATCACAGTGTTACAAGGATTGACAAATGGCAATTTTACTAGATCAACAAATGCCAATCTTTCCTGTTTGACAAATGGCAACATACCCAATATGACAGATGCAAATCTTACCAAATTGTTTGTACGTGGTTGCACAGGGGTCATCCAAAACAACGGTTTGCGTTGAAGGGATGCACAAATCCTGCGCTGCGAATTTTCCCTTGACTTAAGGGGGAAGAGCATAGCTCCACTTTGCATACGGTTGTTCTATCTAAAACGTTTGCGATCAAGAGCTGCAGAAATCTTGCTCGGCACATTTTCCCTAGACTTCGTGGGAAAGCTGTCGGTTTGCATACATGTGTTGTAACTAAAATGTTTGTGATGAGTGTTTTATATTTAAACACCATTGACTTTTTTTCAAAACAAAACAGTTTGATAAGTCTGTACATTAAGAGATAAAAATGCAAGTTTGTTCAAACCATATCTTTCATTCAGTCACACTGCGAATTTATATTCATATGATCGATAATTCGAGATAAAGTATTAAACCCCCCAAAAACTATTTCCGGCGGCGGAGGAGGCGGCGCGCCGCGCCGTCGTTGTCATTGGCGTCCTCCGGGACGCCGTTGTTGAAGTCTTCAAGGCAGCACAGAATGTTCTTCACTTGTAAATCAAACATCATGTTGTCGCACAATCGACGGGCGGGCAGCGGGAGGACGACAACTGGCGGCGCTGAGAGGTAGCGGTCGACGGTGTTGTCCCATGCTGCTAAGGGGAGCACGGGGACGGGCACGGGCGCGGCAGGTGCAGCCAAACGCACGGGGACCGGCGTCACGGTGGGTGGAGGGGCACGCACGGGCACGGGCGCGACGGGTGCAGCGAAATGCATGGGGACCCGCGTCACCGTGGGTGGAGGGGCACGCAAGGGCACGGGCGCTGGCGTTGTCATGTACACGAGCTCGCACGGGTCTGCGGAGACCTCGCTGGCGCCCGCGGCTTCTAGCTCCGCGATAGTGCTCGGCGACCAGCCCGTCAATTCTACGGGGATGGTCGCCGGCGCAGGCGCGGGGATGGGAGCTGGGAGAGGAGCGGGGGAAGCAACCGCCCCAGCCAGCTCATTAAGGGCCATGTCCATGAGGCCTCATTCCTCCTTATTTTCTATCTCCTTCGGCTCGGAGTCGACTTCACAAACTTGAAGAATAGTGGCAGATGATCATTCTGCGCCATGGCGTTGGTGGAGGTCTGCGAGAGGGAGGGGAATGGGAGGCGAACAGTAAGGCCGCCTGTATTAAACACCGGCTTAGGCACCATTAATGGTGAGGAAGGAGGGGGGCCATGGAAGTCAAAGGGCTCTATCGGTGTCAAAACTGGCGGATCTCGGGTAGGGGGTCCCGAACTGTGCGTCTAGGTCGGATGGTAACAGGAGGCAGGGGACACGATGTTTTACCCAGGTTCGGGCCCTCTTGGTGGAGGTAAAACCCTACATCCTGCTTGATTGATATTGATGATATGGGTAGTACAAGAGTAGATCTGCCACGAGATCAGAGAGGCTAAACCCTAGAAGCTAGCCTATGGTATGATTGTTGTTTTTCCTACGGACTAAACCTCTCCGCTTTATATAGTCACCGGAGAGGGCTAGGGTTACACAGAGTCGGTTACAATGGTAGGAGATCTACATATCCGTATCGCCAAGCTTGCCTTCCATGCCAAGGAAAGTCCCTTCCGGACACGGGACGAAGTCTTCAATCTTGTATCTTCATAGTCCAGGAGTCCGGCCGAAGGTATAGTCCGGCCATCCGGACACCCCCTAATCCAGGACTCCCTCAGTAGCCCCTGAACCAGGCTTCAATGACGACGAGTCCGGCGCGCAGATTGTCTTCGGCATTGCAAGGCGGGTTCTCCTCCAAATTCCGTGTACCTGTTGAATAGTGTCCAGTTTCTTGTAAATGTAGTGCTCCTTGGCTTCTATGCCCAATAATGGCCGTTTTCCACGTGTCAAACAAATACGAAAAGTCAGGGTGTTTTTTATATTTACACCCCTAGCCGCGTGAATGAGCCTCCTATTTAAGGGGACGAGGATTCAGATCCAATCCACACCTTCTCCCTTCCGCGAGTATTCATCAGAGCGTATCCGACAGAGGACCATTCTATCATGGCCAGCCGCCATAGCTCCTCCTCTCGCCCTTCCAGCCCTCAGCCTGGAGATTGGAAGAAGTGCTCCATCCTGCACAACGAGCTAGTGAAGCTCCAGACCAAGGGATTTCTCCCCCTGGCCAATATGGTCTCGGTTCGAACCGGACTTGCCACCTATAATGGCGGAGAGCAAGCGGAGAGCGCCCCCAATCCCTCCAAAGGAGAGCGGGTATGCCTTGCCCCTTACTTAATAAGAGGGCTCGGATTTCCAATTCATCCGTTTCTCCGGGGGCTTCTGGAATTCTATGGCCTCCAGCTACACAACCTCACGCCTGCCTCCATATTGCATATCGCGGGCTTTGTAGCCCTTTGCGAGCTGTTTTTGGGCTGCGAGGCTCATTTCGCGTTGTGGAAAAGGCTATTCTGCCTTGTGCCCCGCTTTAAGGAGGGGTCAATATATCAAGTGGGCGGAGCCGAAGTGTGGCGCATCGCCGGGACCGGATATCTATCCAGAACCCCGAAGAAGGCGTCCTAGGACTGGCCTTCGGAATGGTTTTATATAGAGGACGTTCCGCTGCCGGATCCTATCCGGATCGGCCTCCCTGAGTTCGACAGTGCTCCCCTAAAGAAGCGCCTAAGCTGGCGTCCACGGAGCCCTCAGAGGGAAAGCGACAGGAACGTTATTTACCTGATGGGCCGGATAAGATTGTTAGCTCATTCCGGACTGACCATGATCGGGGTCATGGCCGCATGCATCATGCGAGGGGTGCAGCTGCTTTAGTATAGAGGCCGCCCCATGTGGCACTTCAACGGGGAGGACGACGCCACCCGCTATGGCCATGAGGGGCCAGATTCGACCGCCGCTCTAATAAAGACCTTGTCCGCTTTGTACAAGGGAGAAGAGGAGGAATTTCTCCGCGTCAACCCACGCGGTGGATTTTCTATGTACAATCCCCCGAGTTGGGTAAGTGGACACTTTTACTTGCCCATTCGTTTTATATTCCCATTGTTAAATTTTCAGTCTAACGACTTTAACGCAGGAACTGCGTCAGGCTGTTAAAGAAATAAACAGCCCTCCTCCATAACCCGAGGATCCGGGACGGTCCCTCGAGCCGGCCTCTCAAGAGGATCCGGACTTATCTGTGGAGCTGATTGATGGAGTGTTTCATCAATTGAGCAGGGACAACGCCTTGGTGGCCATTACATCCGATTATCCAGGGCTACTCCCAACCTAACAGGTAACTGAGACCGGAGTCTCAGCATTTTGAAAAGGGATCTGTCCTTGCGTGCTTTCCATTACCATATGACAACCGTGTTTTGCAGGGGAGGTCCTTGAGACAGGAGGCCGAGCCTGTGGCAACTAGCCAACAAGGGGCGACAAGGCCCCGCGAGATGAAAAGAAGTGTGGTCCGTACTGAGGCGCCGACGCAAAGGTATAGCGCGCCACCTTATTCCCAGGTGTTACTCCTTCGAGGCGTATTAACACTCGTGCTGTCTTCAGGACGAAGAGACCTCGTCGGACTATATCCGGAGAGGCTGCCAATCGCGCCTCCACCAGCCAGGCTCCAGAGCCTAGTCCGGAAGCGGAGGCTAACACGAGGCGTGCACCCGACGCTCCTCCGACGGAGGATGCGGACAGGCTGACTGCCACCAATTCTGAGGTGGAGAGTGCCATGACCCACAGGCGTCGCCGGACAGTTTTTCACGACGCTTGTTTCTCCCAAGAGGCATTGGATGCCTTCATTTCGGGAGACGCGTACCTCCGTGCCGCTCAAAATGGTCTAGCCAGAGCCAGGGAGCAGTATGTGAAAGACATACGGGTAAGAAAATTTTGGTAATTATATATGTATACCAGTAGCCCCCGAGACTTGAAATAGTTAGAATAACTTATTTAAGGATCATCTGTTATGCGGGTTCTTACAGAAAAGAATGCCCTGCTGTCCCAGGAGCTGGAAGAGTACAAAGCCCAACTTGAGGCTGCACTAGCCGCGGCAGGGGAGCCCAAGGAGACCCCCTCTGGTAATATACGCTTCGAAAGATAAGTATTTTGCAAAGTGTGGCGTGGGTGCAAATCTCACAAATGAAATTGCAGATGGCGCCGGATTAAATCCGGAAGTGCAACAACTCCGACGCCAGCTAAAGGCTGGTGAGAGCGTGCTGACAAAGGTGAGGCGGGAGAAGAACGTTCTCCAAGATGCCAAAACCAAGCTAGGCGTTGAACTGAAGGACGTTCGTGCCCAGCTGTTGGACTCCGTGAAGGAGAATCAGCGGCTTCGACGCGGCATATATAGTAAGTGCTTAAACGAACTTTGAAAAAAGAGTTCGGCGAGGAAGTCGACTAACAGAGTAATGTCTATAGGTATGCTGACAGGTCGTCCTGCAGAGGAAATGCCCGTTTCTTTGGGTGACCTTCTTCCCGAGCTCTCACAACTGCACGAGCGAGTTCGGCAGGTGATGCAAGGCGTCGCCCATGCCTTGTGGTCGTCCGTCTCCATGCCCGAAGGCCTTGGAGAGCTTGTAGAGAAGCTGAAGGGAGCGCAGCGGCGCTTCCGATTGTGGAAGATGTCGGCCTACCGTCAAGGCGCCAGGGAGCCATGGGCCATGGTGAAGACGCGGTAAACGAAGGCTGACCCAAACCACATGGCCGAGGTCGGACCCATAGGGCCCGATGGGAAGGAGATCCCTGTGAGCTTAGCATACGGCCAAGTAGAGTTGGCCGCAAAGTATTCCCAATAGGACTATAAACTAGACAGCCTGTTAGATGGAATTGAAGAGGAATACAATCAGTCAGATTGACTATGTAATTTTAATTGACATGTGTAATGCCTTCTAGCTGGATTGTAGATCGTTTTTCATGGCCGACCTTTTCTCTTCAACCTCGGGACCTGACGGTCCGGAGTGTGTCCGAATACCCTCGCGGTTATATAAGAACTGGGGTATGCATGGAGACCAGGCGTAGGGGTCATTAGTGCTTGAACAGACAAGTGCCCAACTAGTTATGTTATATAAGAAACATCTTCCAGGGAGAATAGTTCCGTTAGGGGTTCCTTTCCCTGGGAGGCATGCCCTAAAGTGCATGTCCATTCTGTGAAAAGAGACGCAGGAAAAACATCTGGGGGCGTATAGATAAATAAGTGGAAGAAAAGATCATCTTTAGTTCACCGACTGAATATTCCCTTAAGAACGCTAGCTTTCGGCTTCACCCAGTCTGAGGTACACATCCGGCTGACCCGGCAGTAACAATCGCAGAGGTGCTCCCTTTACCACCTAGCCAAACAATCGGGAATGTAGGGGTAAGCACAGGAGCCAGGCAACCCAGCTTGGCCAAAACTTAAGTCATATCGATGCATATAATGACGAATAAAAGGTACATGCGGAAGTGTGACACATGTGTTGGGCATGAAACCCGTATAAATAAGCTTCTGTTTAAAGAAGCCCCCAGGTTTAATGAGCGCGGATAGCGCGTCACTTTATGAGCCTTTAAAGTCTATAAGAGAGAGAGAGAGAGGAGAAGGAGAGAAATGTAAGACAGAAAGTATATAAAAAATGGACAGAGGGAGGAGACGAACACAGAGTCCGGCCCTAGGCATAGAATCTTCGTAGACGGGCTGCGTTCCATGGGTTCGGCTCGAGTCGGTAATCCGATGCATCTCGCAGGCGGTATGCTCCACCAGTTAGGACTTGGTCGATTATGAAGGGACCTTCCCACTTGGGCTTGAGTTTGTCCTTTTTCTTCTCCGGCAGGCGTAGAACTAATTCGCCAACGTTGTAATTTTTGGCCCGTACTTCTCTGCTTTGGTATCTTTGAGCCTGCTGTTGATAGAATGCAGAACGGGCTTTTGCCACGTCACGCTCTTCCTCCAAGGCGTCCAAATTGTCCTGCCGATCGAGCTCGGCTTCTCTTTCTTCGTACATGCGCACTCGAGGTGAGTCATGAATTATGTCGCAGGGCAAAACTGCCTCTGCGCCGTACACCATGAAGAATGGTGTGTATCCGGTGATGCGATTCGGCGTGGTCCGCAGCCCCCAGTGTACGGAGTTGAGCTCCTCTACCCAGTGCGTATTAGATTCCTTAAGGGACCACACTAATCTGGGTTTGATGCCGCTCATGATAAGACCATTTGCATGTTTGACCTGGCCGTTGGTTTGTGGGTGATAGACGGAAGCATAATCGAGCTTGATGCCCATGTTTTTGCACCATAGTTTTACCTCATCGGCCGTAAAGTTCGTGCCGTTATCAGTGATGATGTTGTGGGGGATGCCGTAATGGTGTACAACCCCGGATATAAAGTCTATCACCAGTCCAGATTCGGCCGTCTTAACAGGCTTGGCTTCTATCCATTTGGTGAACTTATCCACCATGACCAGTAAGTATTTTTTCTTGTGGGTTCCGCCTTTAAGGGGTCCAACCATGTCAAGCCCCAGACCGCGAAGGGCCAAGTGATGGGGATAGTTTGGAGGGCGGTGGGTGGCATATGGCTTTGGTTTGCAAAAAGCTGGCAACCGACACATCGTTGGACTAAGTCCTGGGCGTCTGCACGGGCCGTCGGCCAATAAAAGCCTGTACGGAAGGCCTTGCTTACAAGGGACTGAGCTGCAGCGTGATGTCCGCCGAGTCCGGCATGAATTTCAGCCAGGAGGTTCCGCCCTTCCTCTTCGGAGATGCACCTTTGGAGGACTTCGGTAGTGCTTTTCTTATAAAGCTCTCCCTCATGGACTTTATAGGCTTTAGATCGCCGCACTATGCAGTGTGCCTCATTTTGGTCCTCAGGGAGTTCCTGCCTGGTAAGGTAGGCGAGGAATGGTTCTGTCCATGGGGCGATGACGGCCATTATTACGCGGGCTGAAGGTGTTATTTGATTGGCAGAGCCTCCAAATGTGTCAGAGTGTTCGGTGTCGGGCAGTGCGGTTGGGTCCGGGCTGCTATTCCCAGGTTCCCCTTCCCATACTACGGACGGCTTGAACAACCATTCCAAGAAGATGTTGGGGGGACTACATCGCGTTTTGCGCCAATGCGTGCCAGGACATCTGCCGCTTGATTATTTTCCCAGGCTATATGGTGAAATTCGAGCCCTTCGAACCGAGCTGACATTTTTAGGACGGCGTTGCGATAAGCTGCCATTTTTGGATCCTTGGCATCAAAGTCTCCATTTATTTGGGATATTGCGAGGTTCGAGTCCCCGCCACCTCTAGGCATTGAATGCCCATGGATACTGCCATCCGGAGACCATGTAAAAGGGCCTCATATTCGGCTACATTGTTGGAGTCTGTGTACATTATCTGGAGTACATATTGAACTGTGTCTCTTGTGGGGGACGTCAAAACGACGCCAGCCCCTAGACCGGCCAACATTTTGGAGCCGTCGAAGTGCATGACCCAGTTTGAATATGTGCCGTTCTCTTTAGGGAGTTCGGCCTCCGTCCATTCTGCGACGAAGTCGGCCAAAACTTGCGACTTGATAGCTCGCCGTGGCTTGTAAGTTATGTCAAACGGGAGGATCTCAATGGCCCATTTTGCAATCCGGCACGTCGCCTCGCGGTTATTTATAATATCGTTAAGTGACACTTCCGTGGCTACTGTTATTGAACACTCTTGAAAGTAGTGTCGCAGCTTCCGGGATGCCATAAATACCGCGTACGCAATCTTTTGATAGAGCGGGTATTGTGACTTGCACGGAGTAAGGACAGTGGACAAATAATAGACCGGCTTTTGAAGGGGGAATTTGTGTCCGTCCGTTTCTCGTTCGACGACGAGCACTGCACTTATGACCTGATGGGTTGCTGCAATGTATAATAGCTTTGGTTCGCCAATGTTTGGCGCGGCCGAGACTGGGTTTGTTGCCAAGATGGCTTTTATTTGGTTGAGTCCGGCCATGGCTGCATCCGTCCACTCGAAGTGTTCGGTGAGCCGAAGGAGGCGGTAAAGGGGTAGGGCCTTTTCTCCTAAGCAGGAGATAAAGCGGCTTAGAGCCGCCACGCATCCAGTTAATTTTTGTATTTGTTTGAGGTCCTTTGGGATATCCAATTGTGACAGAGCTTGGATCTTGGCTGGATTTGCTTCAATTCCTCTACCGGATACAATGAAGCCCAAGAGCTTTCCGGCTGGAATGCCGAAAACGCATTTTTCCGGGTTGAGCTTGATGTCGTATGTTCGGAGGTTATTGAATGTTAGCCTCAAGTCGTGTACTAGAGATTCGACATGTCTTGTTTTAACGACCACATCATCTATGTATGACTCCACTGTTTTGCCGATCTGGTTTGCCAGACATGTCTGAATCATGCGCTGATATGTTGCACTGGCATTTTTGAGCCCGAAGGGCATTGTGTTGAAGCAGAATGGGCCGTATGGTGTGATGAATGTCGTTGCGGCTTGGTCTGACTCTGCCATCTTTATTTGATGGTAGCCGGAGTATGCGTCGAGGAAACACAACGAATCGTGTCCTGCGGTAGTGTCAATAATTTGATCGATGCGGGGGAGAGGGAAGGGATCCTTTGGGCAAGCCTTGTTAAGGTCTTTGAAATCAAAGCACAGGCGCCAGGATTTGTCCTTCTTTGGTACCATCACCAGGTTTGCTAGCCAGTCCGGATGTTTGATCTTTGATGAATCCGGCCTCCAATAGCTTGGCTAGTTCCTCTCCCATGGCCTGTCTCTTAGGTTCGGAAAAACGCCGAAGAGCCTGTTTGACTGGCTTGAATCCTTTTAGGATATTTAAGTTGTGTTCGGCCAGCCTGCGTGGGATTCCTGGCATGTCTGAAGGGTGCCAGGCGAAAATGTCCCAATTCTCTCGTAGGAACTCTCGCAGTGCGGCGTCTACATCAGGGTTTAACTATGCCCTGATGGAAGCTATTTTATTGGGGTCCGTTGGATTGACCTGGAATTGGACTATTTCGTCCGCTGGTTTAAAGGAGGTGGACTTGGATCTTTTATCGAGTATCACATCATACCTATTCACCATGGAGCGCAGCGCAGTCAGTTCCTCAGCCGCTAGGGCTTCGGATAGCGCCTCGAGGGCCAGTGCGGCTGTCTTGTTTTCGGCGCGGAGTGCTATGTCCGGATCACTAATGAGAGTGATGATTCCGTTAGGCCCGGGCATATTGAGCTTCATGTACCCATAATGGGGTATTGCTTGGAAGACTGTAAAGGCTTCCCGCCCTAGCAGAGCGTGATATCCTCTACTGAACGGGGCCACCTGGAATGTGACCTCTTCGGACCTGTAATTATCTGGCGTGACGAACACCACATCTAGTGTGATTTTTCCTGTACAGCGCGCTTCCTGACTGGGGATTATTCCTCTAAAGGTTGTGCTGCTTCACTCAATGTGGTTCCAGTCTATTTCCATTTTTTGAAGGGTTTCCACATAAATGATCTTCAATCCACTGCCGCCATCCATGAGTATCTTGGTAAGACGAAAGTCGTCCACTATTGGACTGAGGACCAATGCGGCTGGTGCTCGGGCTGTTCGGAATTTAGGTTCGTCACTGGCGTTAAAAGTAATAGCCGTGTCACTCCATGGGTTTATTGTTGCTACTTTGTAGACTTCGGCAAGGCCGCGGAGTGTTCTTTTTCACATATTATTTGATGTGAAAGTCTCGAAGACTGTTAATACCGTACTGGTTTCTCTGGGGTGGCTTTCTGTGGCTTCTGGAATTACAAGATCTTCACCAATTTTTGCCACCTGCCGGAGTATCCAACATGCACTAAGGCTGTGAGTTGGTGTGGTGCCTTCTGCACTGTGAATTTTACAGGGTCCATCAAGCCATCCTTCCAGTACGGTTCCGTGCCCTGTAGAGGGCTTTTTCTTTTTGGTATTGAACCCAGGTGTCTGACGATGATGCACCCTTTTATTTCGGACCGGGTTTGTATTCAAGGCCGGATTGTCCCAAAATTTTGTTTCGGTTTTCCAAGCGCTTTCCATCGCACAGTACTTTCGTACTATGGACGCCAAGTCAGCAAAGCGTGTAATATCACGGCGACTTATGGCGTTGAGGATTCCCTTGTCCATGCTATTATTGCAGAACAATGAAATTGCGTCTTCCTCGCGGCAGTCCTTTATCCTGTTCATAACTAGGAGGAATCTGGCCCAGTAATGATGTACTGTTTCTTCGGGCTCTTGCCTAATTTGGGATATATCGCTTATGTACGGGTGGGTGGGTGGAATCAAATCCGAAACCTCACCCAATCTATGACCCAGGGGCCAAGGAGTTTCCGAACTCGGACGTTGGGATTCTTGGATGCGGCCCAATGAATCTAGTCCGTAGCCTGACTTTAAGTTCAGGTCTTGAGTGATATCCTCCCCTCCGCGGGTATCCAGCTTGGGGGGATCGGGAATCCGGACATAGCTAGTCCTTAAGATAGACGAAGGGTCGCCGCACTGTCCCTCTACCACGGCAACGTGATGTGTGACCTGGGGAGAGTTAATCTCTCTCAGATCGGGTTTAGGCCCAATCTGGTCGTAATCCGTAGCGACTCCCAGGGCGGCGATGTGATCCAAGAGCTCGTTTAGGGAAGAGAGCTCCATTGGATCTAGCTGCTCGGCGAATTCCGAACTGACGTGAAGATTGCTTTCGATGACCCGAGAGGTCATCATCGGCGCAGCAGCCGAACAGGCACTCATAAGGAAACTGCCTAGCCAGAGAGTTTGGCCGACAGCCAAAGCTCCCTTAGCAACGGTGCCGTCTTTAAAGACGGGATGAGGCATCCTTCCTGAGGGCGACGACACAGAGGAACTCTCAATGAAAGCACCAATGTCGGTGTCAAAACCAGCGGATCTTGGGTAGGGGGCCCCGAACTGTGCGTCTAGGTCGGATGGTAACAGGAGGCAGGGGACACGATGTTTTACCCAGGTTCGGGCCCTCTTGATGGAGGTAAAACCCTACGTCCTGCTTGATTGATATTGATGATATGGGTAGTACAAGAGTAGATCTACCACGAGATCAGAGAGGCTAAACCCTAGAAGCTAGCCTATGGTATGATTGTTGTTTTTCCTACGGACTAAACCTCTCCGATTTATATAGACACCAGAGAGGGCTAGGGTTACACAGAGTCGGTTACAATGGTAGGAGATCTGCATATCCATATCGCCAAGCTTGCCTTCCATGCCAAGGAAAGTCCCTTCCGGACACGGGACAAAGTCTTCAATCTTGTATCTTCATAGTCCAGGAGTCCGACCGAAGGTAAAGTCTGGCCATCCGGACACCCCCTAATCCAGGACTCCCTCAGGCTTGCTTCCCAGTGAGCCCGCACAACGTACGGCTCACATGCTTGTCGGTGAGCCTTCGCATTGGAGGACAGCTTGCATGCCTCTCGGTCAGCCTGCCTACCGGACTCCGCTCGCACGCCTCTTGTTCAGTCAAGCAGCTGTCCGCACGACACCTCCTATAGCCATTAAGAACAAAACACGTGGCATCACGTGAATTGTTAACAAAACGCACATGATTTGAATTATACAAACATTTGAGATATTAAAGTGGCAGCTATTTTTTCAAAATGCCTTTATTGGCTGTTATTCGAGTCCGCCTTCTCTCAAAATGGACACGAAAAATACCACAGCATGTCGGGTGCCATTCCATGATAGCATGCCAAGTTTCATGAATTTCAGATGAGTTTTGGATTTACTAGAATTTAAAAACAAAGTATCTCAACGTTTTGTCGGCAATCATTAGTGCCATGGTGTTTGAAATTCATTGTCATTTCTTGCAAGGGACCTAAGCATGCACCCAAGGACACAGATTTGAGTTTTCAACCAATTTATATGCACTGAAGCATGTGCATGTAGTTCAAATTTGAATTATGCACATAAAATGCCTAGAAAACCCAGTTAATGTATAAAAATGTCCAAACGAACCCCGAAAAATTCTGAAATTTAACACAACACTCCTATTGTTCTATGTTCACACTAGAATTTTTGGTAAAAGCAATAAGAGGCAACGGATATTCTTTGGTCCCCAAAGGTATCACGTTCCCTACCGAAACCATTAGGATTGTTGTGATAAGCTCTGGTTTGTGAGAAGCTTATGCCCAAACCTGCCCCAAATGGGAGAAATTTTTTACCATGACATGTTGATGCCTCTCCATGATAGCATGCCAAGTTTCATGAATTTCAGACGAGTTTTGGATTTACTAGAATTCAACAACCAGGTATCTCAATGTTTGCGGCCGAGTGATGGTGGCAGGGTGTTTGAAATTCGTTCCCATTTCTTGCATGGGACCTAAGCATGCACCCGAGGACACATATTTGATTTTTCAACCAATTTATATGCACTAGAGCATGTGCATGTAGTTTAAATTTTAATTATGCACATAAAATGCCTAGAAAACCCAGCTAATGTATAAAAATGTCCAAACAAACCCCGAAAAATTCCAAAATTTAACACAACACTCCTGTTGTTCTATGTTGACACTAAATTTTTTTGAAAGCAATAAGAGCCAACAGATATCGTTTCGTCCCCCAAGGTGGCACGTTCCCTAATGAAACCATCATGCTTGTTGTGAGAAGCTCTAGTTTGTGAGAAGCTTATGCCCAAACCTGCCCCAAATGGGACAAAAATTTTAACACGGCATGTTGATGTCGCTCCATGATAGCATGCCAAGTTTAATGAATTTCAGACAAGTTTTGGATTTACTAGAATTTAAAAACGAGGTATCTCCATGTTTGCGGCTGAGTGACGGTGGCTGGGTGTTTGAATTCATTCCCGTTTCTTGCATGGGACCTAAGCATGCACCCAAGGACACAGATTTGATTTTCAACCAATTTATATGCACTGGAGCATGTGCATGTAGTTCAAATTTGAATTGTGCACATAAAATACCTAGAAAACCAAGTTAATGGTTAAAAATGTCCAAACAAACCTCGAAAAATTCCATAATTTAACCCAACACTCCGGTTGTTCTATGTTGACACTAGAAATGTTTTGAAAGCAATAAGAGGCAACGAATATCATTTCATCCCCAAAGGTGGCACGCTCCCTACCGAAACCATCAGGCTTGTTGGAGAAGCTCTTGTTTGGGATAAGCTTATGTCCAAACCTGCCACAAATGGGACAAAAAATTTACCACGACATGTTGATGTCGCTCCATGATAGCATGCCAAGTTTCATGAATTTCAGATGAATTTTGGATTTACTAGAATTTAAAAACCAGGTATCTCAATGATTGCTGCCGAGTGACGGTGGCAGGGTGTTTGAAATTCATTCCCATTTCTTGCATGGAACCTAATCATAAACCCATGGACACATATATGATTTTTTCAACCAATTTATATGCACTGGAGCATGTGCATGTAGTTAAAATTTGAATTATGCGCATAAAATGCCTAGAAAACCCAGTTAATGTATAAAAATGTCCAAATGAACCCCAAAAAATTCCAAAATTTAACATGACACTCTTGTTGTTCTATGTTGACACTAGAATTTTTTTGAAAGCAATAAGAGGCAACAGATATCGTTTCACCCCAAAGGTGGCACGGTCCATATAGAAACCATTAGGTTTGTTGTGAGAAGCTCTGGTTTGTGAGAATCTTATGCCCAAACCTGCCCCAAATGGGACAAAAAATTTACCACGACATATTGATGCCGCTCCATGATAGCATGCCAAGTTTCATGAATTTCAGACGAGTTTTTGATTTACTAGAATTACAAAAGCAGGTACCTCAATGTTTGCCGGAGAGCCACGGTGTCGTGGTGTCCGAAATTCATCTCCATTTCTTGCATGGGACATTAGCATAAACCCATGGACACATATATGATTTTACAACCCATGTTGGTGCACTAGAGCATGTGCATGTAGTTTAATTTGAATTATGCACCTGAAATGGCTAGAAAGCCAATTTAATGTATAAAATGTCCAAACGAACCCTGAATAATTCCAATTTCTTTAGGACACACATATAGTTGCATGTTCACTTCAGATAAAAGTTCTAGCAATTCAAACACCGTCCATTGCGGTTGTGACCCCATCATGTAATTCAAATCAAGTAGATCCCACACAGTTTATTATCACCAACCGTGTGAGATGCAGTACGAAATATCCTAGAGCACCATTGGTGTATAGTACGCCTATGGCTTATGCGAGAAGGTGCATCGGCTACAGTCCACAACCGGCATGTCAAGCACACTAGCTTGCTCCCCAAATAGCATTTCTTTGTTCAATCATCGCCGGTGAAAGATGGGGACATGGAACCGCGTCGTGTGGGCAACTTCGGCGGTCCACTCCGGTGAGAGCGCGGCCGCAGCCGCCATGCGCGTGCTAACATGGTGCATGAGCACGGCCGCAATCTGTGACGGGGCGGCCAGGGCAGCCCAAACGGCCGCTGTTGCTTCCCAGGTGGCGGCAGCAACATCTGCCTCAGGGATAGCAACTGGCGAGAGTGGCACAACAGCTGTCTATTCTGCAGCGGTGGCCTTGCCCTGATGGAAGCTGCCCACGACCATGTCGAGGCCATCCACGCCCAGCTCATGGCGGTCACTGCACAAATCGAACAAAGCTTCTCCGACAATGATCGGCAACCCATGGTCGAAGAGTTGGCAATCACCGAGAGCGTTTGAGCATCCATCTGTTCCTCTCCCGCATACCTTACCACGAAGGAGCCTGTCCAAGCTCAGATCACGGCCACCCACGCCCAGCTCGTGGCGGCCTTTTCCAAAGAGATGGCGGACGCGGATGGCGAGATGCTTGCCGAGTATGGTGCGATGAATGCCATGGAGTCCCTTGCCCAGGAGACCGTCGGGCACCAGCCATAGTAGTACTCTTTGTTTTGTTTAATTAAGGGCGCTAGTCTTTAATTCGTTACAGTAATGTTTTGGTTAGCTAGATCTGTTTAATTGCTGAACTTGCTCGATTAAGAAGTGCCGGTGTGCTGTAGTATCCTTTGTCTACCCAAATTATGCAATGACGTGGATGACCACTGTAACCAGGGAAATTCGAACCAAAATTTTTGACGTTCAAACTCATCACACACGGGTTAAGCTATCTAAATCGTTTGTGATGTTCACATATCCACTACTAGGGAAAACCCTAGTAGTAGCGTGGGTTTTGATGCTATCAGCAGCGCGGGTAGCCGCGCTACTACTACGGTGCTACAGCTAACAGTTAGTAGTAGTGCGGTATAAACCAGCGCTACTAATATTGACTATATCATTAGTGCTTTTATGGAACATGCTACTATTAAGTAGTTGTAGCGCTTTTCTATCCCCGCGCTACTGTTGTATCTTTCATCATTTTCCCTGTTCCCTGCCCCGTTTCACGTTTCAGTTTATAGTTTATAAACTGAAGATTCACATGTACCAGATAACAATATCAATAACCACAATACCATATAGTCATACAATAGTCATACAATAGCATAAAGCATTATAGGTACTCATACATAGTCAACATGCATCCTCACATGAATATAGCATATATGATAAGCAGTACTAGCTAGGTAGTCTAACAGCCACACATATATAGCAGTTCTACTAGGTATATATAGTCATACAGCCACACACATATGTAGTTCTAGATAATATCGACGACGATCATCATCCTCAAGCCTGGGCGGTGGGTGTTCCTGGTAGTAATTAGGATGGCCTGTTCAACACGAAGATTCTTGCCAACGAGGAATCTCTTCTACCCAACAGAGTTTAAGTGTGTGCGACCGTCCGTGTCCATGCCGTAAGTACAGGTGGTGATGGAGCCCATTGCGGTAAGGCGTAGTCTAGCTGAGCCTTCTTCATCAGGCTCGATACCACAACTCACAGATAGGCTCTTTGGCAATTTCTGAATAAGAAAAACATATCAATTAATATGTATCCTCGCACATACTCTTGCAAATATATTTCTACTAAGTATAGATTTCTACACTATCAAAAGACACAATACTACACATTTCTACTAAGCATAAATTCTACTAATAAGTATATATGGATTATCTTCACTATTAATAGTTCCTTGGATTTTACACTAATAAGCATGTGATCAGACTCTACACTAAAGCATATCATCGGATTCACTAAGCATATCATCAGATAATTTGCATTTGTAAGTATAACAATAAAGCATATCATCGGATTCACTAAGCATATCAAATTACTACAGTTAGTATAACATACCATATCATGCCGATCGACCATGGTACTTGTCAGGCGGGTCATGAATGGCACCCCGACAAAGTCATCACGTGGCGGAATTATGTCCTATAGGTTGCACACCTCCTCCTCGCTCAGCCTCATTCATTGAGCTACGATGGCTTCATGAAGTGGGTTCTCACCATCTTCATCGAGTGGGTCCTCATCATCTTCATCATCTTCCACCTTGTTGATATAAATGATAGCCAGCTTGGGTCTTTTTGCTCTGAAGGAGAAGCTGATCAACTCACCACCAGTAACATGCATGCGGGCGAGGAAGCGGGCCCATCCATCTCCTCCAATCTACAACATATTGCGTCCTTTCTCGACCTCCATAGTGTATGCCCCCCAGGAGCCTCAAAGATCAAAGTGTCTCCTATCATCTTATTGAATTTCAACCTCACATTGCATGGGACGATCTGTGTAAAAAAGCAAAATGACACAATGCAGTAATGCCAACACTAAAAACAAAATAGTTGTTACATTTCATATAATTTCTTACCGCCGCATGACAAAAACTCGGCTGGAAGTAGATGTCGAACAACTTGCCAGTTGCAAGGCTGCTGGCGCACATTGACTTGCACAGTCGACATGGTGGTGGTGGTGGCGCCATTTTCTTAAAGCAATATGAGCAAAGGATTAACGATCCACTTCATAGGAAAGAAAAACAGTAGCATGTGATATTTTGGGTTCTTCTTCAGTTATATTTTCATAGTGGAACCCGATCCCAAAAGGTAAACAACAAGCTCTCAATTAACTTACTAACACCTTCTATAATAGAACTAACACTAGCAGGCAGATGCCAAATCAGCCAACAAGACTCACATCCAACAAGTTCTCAATTAGCTTACTAACACCTTCCAGAATAGAACCAATAGCTAGCAGGCAAATGCCATATCTTGTGTACATATCACCAATATCTCTAGATGAAGAGATTCTTCTGTGAGAAGCAATTTGATGGACAATTATAATCCTAAGATCTAGTAAAATATAAGATGACAAGGTACCACCTACCAAAGCATTTTAGTGGCACCTATTGCCGAAAAAACTTTTCACAAATATCAACCAAATCAGGGTACCACCTACCAAGACATTTCATCTAATTTGGCCCCTATTACCTAAGACAACTGATTAAAAAACAAGTGGATTAATTGGGATTAACTTAGCACTTGCAAACCAAATACTTGTATCAAAACCAATATCTAGCAGATCACGGTACCACCTACCAAAGCATTTCAACTAAATTGACACCTACATTTTGCCAAAAAATAACTTATTACAGAAAACAAAAGCATCTAGTTATCCATGTACATAAAATATAACAATAAAAGGGTGCGTTTATTTCCAAGCATCTAGCTAGGTCGTGCCAAATCTTTAGAGGTAACGAACTACACCTCACTTCGCCGTTGCCTATCCATCTGAAATTCATAAGCCCTCGTTGCATATAGCTAGGGCCGCCCTCGGGGGGTGCTGACGAGGAGGGGGGATGGCATGGTGACATCGGTCAGGGGTGCTGACAAGGGGAAGGCCGGTAACTTTCCTACGAGAGGGGGCGATGACAACGGACGACGAGGGGATCGAGGGCGGTTGGCCAAAGGCGCCCGGCCAGAGCTCGCGGGCAGCGACAGAGTGGGCGGCAAGAGGGTGGAGGAGCAGCAGAGGGGTGCAAGAGGGGGAGGAGCATTACCTGCGGCGGTGATGGCGGTGGTGCGCGGTGGTGGAGGAGAAACCCTAACTGCAGCTGTCGGCGTCAGGCGGAGGGGGACGATTGAAAGAGATGAGGGTGCGGGAGGGCCGACCCATGGGTTTTCTTTTGCTATAGCAGTAGCGCTGGAGCAGGGAGCGCGCTACTGCTAAGCCCAATAGGAGTAGTGCTTTATCCTGAAAAAACGCTACTGCTAAGGCTAAGCATGTAAAAAAACATCAAAAATATACATTGGTCATCATTGATCTTTTTGTATAGAATCTAAATAGTCAACATGAATCCTCACCTGTATAGGTACAGGTGAAGATTCATATTGTAGCCACAAATCCTACACATACAGTTCAATAAAGACCAAGTGCTCGTGATAGTTTGAGAAGTAACATATTTAAGGTGGTAAACACTCTATTCGCTTAGCAGTATGTGGCTAAAATTAATTAGTTGCAAGAGGGGATGATACTTAGCAGCAGTGAGTGTTGGAGAAATACGCTACAACTAAGTACATTAGCAGTAGCACGTTCATGAAAAGGGCGCTACTAATATACCTAGCCTGGAGGCAACACCCTGGCAATTGTAGGAGTAGCAGCGCTCTTTTCACCTAGCACGCTACTGCTACTGGGCTATTAGTAGCGCGGTCTTCTACAGCGCGCTACTGCTAATTAGCAGTAGCGTTTGTTTTTAAACAACGCCACTGGTAAGGTTCAGTGTGTAAGGTTTTCTCTCGTAGTGATTCTACACAATTCTGAATAAGGGACCGTATCTGATGACACTTTGAGCGCCAGTTTTTTCCGAACCGATTCCAAATTTTTGGCTTCCGTAGAAATATCTACCTCCTCGTCCCCTCCCCCTTACCAAAAGCCACATTTCCCCTGTTTCTGCCTTCCTTTCCAAGTTGAAACCTTCACTCCTTGCTTGCAGCGCCGCCTCCTCACCGAAGACCCTCCTTCACACTGCTCGGCCTCATCTATCCAGGTAGGTAATCCACACCCGACCGCCATCCTCCTCCTCCTTCCACATCCCACATGCCCCGACTATCGGTGCAACACCTTCCACCCAAATCACCGACCCCTCCACCAAATAAGCGCCTCCCTAAGACATGGTGCATGCAGTATAGCCAGGATCTCAAGGAGCATTTTGCAACAGAGAAGCAAATCGCGGCCGCACGCGCGGATGAGGTCGTGATGGCTGCCATTCGTGCTGACCCCCAGATCTTGGAGGGGCACCTTGCCATTTGCTAGCTACGCCGGTTAAGCATGCTTGGTTTACCCGTTGTGTGTGCTCCTCCTGCCTTTCTTTAACAAATTCTAGTGCATTGTGCTATCTAATTTTACCATGCAATCTGTTGCTCTAGTGTATATTTTCTATATGACGTGCAGTGTGGTGCTCACTTATTAACTGTTTGGTTAGTTAGTTGTCGTCTTCAGTTAACTGTTTGGTTCAATTTTGCAAATGTGATGTTCAATTCTTCAGGCTGCAATTTTGTATTGTCTTCCATGTGAGAAATAAATCAAATTTATCTTTACAAAATACATGAGAAACGAATACAATTACTATATGTCCAAGCTCTCAAGCATGCTTGGTTTGGTTATACGTTGTGAAATGTGATGCTCAGTTAATGTTTGGTTCATTTGTTATGGTGTTTAGTTAACAGTTTGGTTCAATTCTGCAATGCGATGTTCAATAGTTGTGGGTGCATTCTATTATTGTATACCATGTGAGAAGTAAATCAAATTTGGCTATACTAAATACATGAGAAAGAAATACAATTGCTATATTTCCAAGTTGTTAAGCTTGCTTTGTTTGGTTAACTGTCTGATCTTCTATTAGGAGTATGTTATATTGTGCAATGTGGTGCTCAGTTAACGTTTGGTTGATTTGTTGTGGTGTTTAGTTAACTGTTTGGTTCAATTCTGCAATGCGATATTCAATTGTTGTGGGTGCATTCTGTTATTGTATACCATGTGAGGAATAAATTAAATTCGGCTGTACTAAATACATGAGAAACAAATACAATTGCTTTATTTCCAAGTTATTAAGCATGCTTGGTTTGGTTAACTGTCTGATCTTCTATTAGGAGTATGGTATATTGTGCAATGTGGTGCTTAGTTAATGTTTGGTTTATTTGTTGTGGTTTTTAGTTAACTGCTTGGTTCAATTCTACAATGCGATGTCCAATTGTCGTGGGTAGAATTTTGTATTGTTGTGCATGTGAGGAATAAATCGAATTTGGCTGCACTTAATACATGAGAAACATATACAAGTGCTATATTTCCTAGTTCTTAATCATGCTTGGTTTGGATAAATGAGTTTTCCATGTGGCTTGAATTAATCTGATGAATCTGCAATGTGCTTATTTTTCATCAACATATTTTACTGATAACATGTGAACCCTTACTTAACCTAATAACTAACTACCTTATATGTGTTGCAGGGAAACAATGGGAAGCATTAAGGTTTACAATCGAGGTTAGCACATGCATGGTCCGTTTTCTAATATCACATTATTGTGCAACTTCAGGAATCATTCTAATATTTAGGTTATTAACAATTTGGTCTTGCACATGTAGGTCCTACCATCAGAGGTTTTGACCCACTGTTCGACCCTTTTTGCATATGGGGAAATGAGTTGTCCATGAATATCAATCAAGTCAAGAAACTCAGAAAGATTGTTAGGATAAAGAAATTAGCGACAAAAACAACAAGATCTTTGTGTGCACAAGTAAGAAGACATCAGTCAACTACAAGATGGTACTAACTATTATACCTTGCCTTTTTTATTCCGTTGCCTAATTTCGAATATAGAGAAGATATTTATGCACATCCTTGTTTTCAGGCCTTTCCAAAGCAGCTCACTGATGATTACCTCTCAAACCACCTCTATGGTCAGGAAGCGAGGAAGGTTTTCATACAACACCCATAGTTCAATATTGAAGTGTTCCTGAAGAGGACGATGGATGGACTGTCAATCATCCACAGGCACTGGCCTAAAGTTGCAAAGACCTTCAACTTGAACAAAGGCTCAATATTCCCCTTCCGCTTCAGCAGTTTTCCAGATGAGATGCATCTTTCTATGTACCATCTATGATGCTAATTTCGAAAGGTTCTAGATGTTGCATGTGAAACTTGGTGCTGGCGCAGTTGTGTAATGTGGTAGCTGAGTGCTGAAGCTATATCATGTTGTACTCTAATGTATTTCAATTATGAAATCCTACTTCCTTAATATGGAAATGAAATATATTATGTGCTTAATATGAATGTCAATTAGATTAATAAATGGATTATTAGTAATAGGGAAATTAGCCTGCTAATGGCCAATTAGCAGGGCCAATTAGCCTGCTAATTAGGTTGTTCTATTAAAAATGGTTATTCAGAAAACACCATGGGCGATGACCTCAGGCAACGCACACAGTTTTTAGGAATAAACCGTCTTGGATCAATGAACAATCACACATGACATTCTCTTAAAAACTGTTAGTGTTAGGCCACCTTGCGCAAACGTTTACCACATAAAAACTGTGTGTGATGGACAACCTTTGCCACAAAGTTTCTTCTACGCACCGTGTGTGATGCATTCAATAACGCAAATGATAAAATTGTTAATACCGTGTGCAATGGCAATGCTATCACAAACGATTTAAAGGGCAAAACTGTGTGTGATGTAGCTGCGAACGGAAACGTTTTCCTTGGAGAGACTGTGTTGGATGTATATACGAACATAAACGTTTAGGGGGGGCTGACTGTGTGGGATGTACTTACGACCAGAAACGATTTCGCCTGTATAATTGTATTTTTTGAGCACTACCGTACGTATAACCGTATTTGATCGCTCGCTGATCGCACACGACCTCATTTTGCCGAGCATGTGTGCCAGGAGGGCATATCCCCGATGGTTTCTGGGTCGTGTGGGAAGGACCCTCCTACCGCCCACACTCACTTGGCAACGGTTCCAAATGCCGTCGCGGAAAGGGGTTACAAACCGTTTGTATAGCACCTCGTTGTACTGTAGGCCAAACTAAACCGATAATTCGAAGAGACTTGCAAAGATATCAAATCATGCATATAAGAATTCACAGAAGAACCAAATATTATTCATAGATAAACTTGATCGTAAATCCACAATTCATCGGATCTCGGCAAATACACCGCAAAAGTATTACATCGAATAGATCTCCAAGAACATCGAGGAGAACTTTGTATTGAGAATCAAAGAGAGAGAAGAAGTCATCTAGCTAATAACTATGGACCCGAAGGTCTGTGGTAAATGATACGTCTCCGTCGTATCTACTTTTCCAGACACTTTTGCCCTTGTTTTGGACTCTAACTTGCTTGATTTGAATGGAACTAACCCGGACTGACGCTGTTTTCAACAGAATTGCCATGGTGTTATTTTTGTGCAGAAATAAAAGTTCTCAGAATGACCTAAAACTTCACAGAAAATATTTTTGGAATTTATAAAAGATACTGGCAAAAGAATGAAGACCAGGGGGACAACACCCTGTCCATGAGGGTGGGGGCGCGCCTCCCCCTGGGCGCGCCCCCTGCCTCGTGGGCCCCCTGGTGCTCCACCAACCTCAACTTCAACTCCATATATTCACGTTCGGGGAGAAAAAAAATCAGAGAGAAGGATTCATCACATTTTATGATGCGGAGCCGCTGCCAAGCCCTAAACTCTCCCGGGAGGGCTGATCTGGAGTCCGTTCGGGGCTCCGGGGAGGGGAATCCGTCGCTGTCGTCGTCATCAACCATCCTCCACCACCAATTTCATGATGCTCACCATCGTGCGTGAGTAATTCCATCATAGGCTTGCTGGACGATGATGGGTTGGATGAGATTTATCATGTAATCGAGTTAGTTTTGTTAGGGTTCGATCCCTAGTATCCATTAGGTTCTGAGATTGATGTTGCTATGACTTTGCTATGCTTAATGCTTGTCACTAGGGCCCGCGTGCCATGATTTCAGATCTGAACCTATTATGTTTTCATGAATATATGTGAGTTCTTGATCCTATATTGCAAGTCAAGAGTCACCTACTATGTGTTACGATTCGGCAACCCCGAAGCGACAATAATCGGGACCACTCCCTATGATGACCGTAGTTTGAGGAGATCATGTATTCACTAAGTGTTAATGCTTTGGTCCGGTACTCTATTAAAAGGAGGCCATAATATCCCTTAGTTTCCAATAGGACCCCGCTTCCACGGGAGGGTAGGAAAAAAGATTTTATGCAAGTTCTTTTCCATAAGCATGCATGACTATATTCGGAATACATGCCTACACTACATTGATGAATTGGAGCTAGTTCTGTGTCACCCTATGTTATAATTGTTACATGATGAACCACATCCGACATAATTATCCATCACTGATCCATTGCCTACGAGCTTTTCACATATTGATCTTTGCTTAGTTACTCTACTGTTGCCACTGTTACAATTCCTATAGAAACTGCTACTGTTACCTTTGCGACCGTTACCGCTACTTCCATACTACTTTGCTACTAAATACTTTGCTGCAGATATTAAGTTATACATGTGTGGTTGAATTAACAACTCAACTGTTGATACTTGAGAATATTCTTTGGCTCCCCTTGTGTCGAATCAATAAATTTTTGTTGAATACTCTACCCTCGAAAACTGTTGCGATCCCCTATACTTGTATCATGAAAGTAAACTACCATGATTCTTTTTCCTGCTATACATTATTTTGCTCTCTTTACTGGTAGATGCATTAAGGTAAAGATGAAGCCTGTCACATGTATGTTCCATATCTTAGTGTTCTCAAGAGTGATGTGTTAGGAGATAAACAATATAACTTGGGGGCTATTGTTGCACGGAGGTTGCATAACGACATTATTAATGGGGATTTTTTTGGAGGAATTTATGCAACTCGTGTAGCTAATTTTCTTGAGATACCCATACCTGAAACTGACATGGAGTTGCCTCCTTCTTATCTAGATTATGATGCTATGGTTCGTCATCAGTTTGTTGAGAGGAACTAATAGTTCCTCCAATACCGACTAATCATTGACAGGCATCGCATTGTCAATGTTGCTGTCCCTGCTCCTGGTTTCTTTGACTTTCAGGGAAAAAGGAGATATATTATAACCAGGGAGGAGGCAAACGAGTACGAGAGGAGGGCTGAAGCAGAATGCCTCCATGCTGTAGCTCATGAGGCAATAGCCGCTGCATCTCAGTACGACCCCAGTTACAACTTCGGATATCCTCCAGGCCAGCCATGGGACTAGACCAACTTAGTCCAAAAGCCTAAGCTTGGGGGAGTACGTATTTCTCACTGACATTATATTCATGTTCACACACTCGTTCTAGTTGTCGGTGCTCATACTTTTTCATTGTACCATCCATGCTAGTTTATTTTCTTTTTAAGTTTTCTTCTTGTGTGTTTGAAAAACCTTAAGAAAGCCAAAAATAATAGTTATAGCTTTTTGCTAGTTTACTTTCCATTCTTGTAGTAGTAGTTATTAAAAGAAAACCCAAAAAGATTTCTCGTTCTTCTTTTGCTTGTTGGGAGCTTTCCCACGTAAGTAGTTTTATTTCTTTTCTTTGGGGGTCGAGGGGAGAAGTCCATAATGAAAATGTTGAACGTGGCTCTCTTTGATTATTATGGATTTAACCAAGAGCCCATATTACCTTGTCTTCTCCCTTGTATTAAAATGCTTGCAGATTCCAGCTTAGTCCAATGCACGTGCACTATTATTATTATCCACACCATTCGGTCGTGCAAGTGAAAGGCAATAATGACGATATATGATGAACTTATTGAGATAAGAGAAGCTGGTATGAACTCAGCCTATTATGAATAAACATGTTTGCAATGACAATTAGAGATTATAGTTGCTTATGCCATGCTTAATTAGCTAGGAGTTTATAATGGTTTACCTTGCGTGCCAACATGCTATTGAAATAGTTGTGATGTGGTATGATAGGGTGGTATCCTCCTTTGAACGGTTCAAGTGGCTTGACTTGGCACATGTTCACGCATGTAGATGAAACAAAATCAACAAAGCCTTCACGATATTTATGTTCATGGTGAATTATATCCTACTCATGCTTGCACTCAATGTTTATTAATTTTAATGCATGTTCATGACTGTTGTCGCTCTCTAGTTGGTCGCTTCCCAGTCTTCTTCTAGCCTTCACTTGTACTAAGCGGGAATACTGCTTGTGCATTCACTTCCATAAACCCCAAAGTTATTCCATATGAGTCCAGCATACCTTCCTATATGCGGTATTTACCTGCGGTTCCAAGTAAATTTGTATGTGCCAAACTCTAAACCTTCAAATGAAATTTTGTTTTGTATGCTCGAATAGCTCATGTATCAACTAGAGCTGTGTATATCTTCCATGTAACCGGGATGCCCAATCCCATGCTCTAAGCAAATCAAATCAAAATAATTGCAAACAAAACTCTCCCAGGGATGTTGCTAGTTGGAGGCACTTGTTGTTTCGAGCAAGCCATGGATTGATGCTTGTTGGTGGTGGGGGAGTATAAACTTTACCATTCTGTTTGGGAACCGCCTATAATGTGTGTAGCATGGAAGATATCGAGATCTCTCGGTTGTTATGTTGACAATGAAAGTATACCACTCAAAATATTATTCATCTCTATTTAAAAACTTGAGCTTTGGCACCTCTACAAATCCCTGCTTCCCTCTTCGAAGGGCTTATCTATTTAGTTTCATGTTGAGTCATCACCCTCTTATTAAAAAGCACCAGTTAGAGAGCACCACTATCCTTTGCATCCATTACTATTAATTTATAGGGTATGACTATGACTGGATCTCTTTTACCATGAATTACAATGTCTAGTGAGTCCTTGATCTTCAGAGGTGCTCTGCATTTATGTTTTGCGGTCTCAGAAAGGGCTAGCGAGGTACCATCTTGTTATATCATATTATGATTGTTTTGAGAAAGTGTTGTCATATGAGATTTATTATTATTGCCCGCTAGTTGATTATGCCATTGATATGAGTAAACATGAGACCTAAATGTTATTGCGAGTATGGTTAGTTCATAATCTTTGCTGAAAACTTGAATGCTGGCTTTACATATTTACAACAACAAGAGCAAATAGAGTTTGTAAAAGTTTTTCTTTATCACTTTCAGTTTGTCAACTGAATTGCTTGAGGACAAGCAAATGTTTAAGCTTGGGGGAGTTGATACATCTCCGTCGTATATACTTTTCCAAACACTTTTGCCCTTGTTTTAGACTCTAACTTGCCCTTGATTTGAATGGAACTAACCAGGACTAACGCTATTTTCAGCAAAATTGCCATGGTGTTATTTTTGTGCAGAAATAAAAGTTCTCGGAATGACCTGATACTTCACGTAGAATATTTTTGGAATTTATAAAAAATACTGGCAAAAGAATCAAGTCCAGGGGGCCCACACCCTGTCCACGAGGGTGGGGGCGCGCCTCCCCCTGGGCGTGCCCCCTGCCTCGTGGGCCCCCTGGTGCTCCACCGACCTCAACTCCAACTCCATATATTCACGTTCGGGGAGAAAAAAATCAAAGAGAAGGATTCATCGCGTTTTACGATACGGAGTCGCTGCCAAGCACTAAACTCTCTCATGAGGGCTGATCTGGAGTCCGTTCGGGGCTCCGGAGAGGGGAATCCGTCGCCGTCGTCATCATCAACCATCCTCCATCACTAATTTCATGATGCTCACCGTCGTGCATGAGTAATTCCATTGTAGGCTTGCTGGACGGTGATGGGTTGGATGAGATTTATCATGTAATCGAGTTTGTTTTCTTAGGGTTTGATCCCTAGTATCCATTATGTTCTGAGATTGATGTTGCTATGACTTTGCTATGCTTAATGCTTGTCACTAGGGCCCGAGTGCCATAATTTCAGATCTGAACCTATTATGTTTTCATGAATATATGTGAGTTCTTGATCCTATCTTGCAAGTCAATCACTAGTAGAAAACGGAGCTTCAAAACCGGTTTGTAAGGGCCTTTAGTGCCGGTTATGGAACCGGCACTAAAGTGTGGGCACTAAAGGGCCCCCCCTTTAGTACCGGTTCGGCACGAACCGGCGCTAAAGTGCCACCACGTGGCGTGAGCTCACGCCCTGGTACTAAAGGTTTTTTTGCAAAAAAAAAATTTGAAAATTTTGGATTTTTTTTTTATTTTTAGTTTTTCTAAATTATTTGATGATTTAGTCTCTAATCACCTCTCTTAACTGCTCAAGTGTGGATCACTCATTCCAAATCATCTAACTTCCCGACCGGTCACCCATCCCTCTCACTACTCCAGCCCGGGCACGCTTAACTTTCAGGTTCTATTCTCCTTCGTTTCCAAGTCTACACTTGTTCTTTTCCTAACAATAGTAAGATGTTAATCCTATTAACCCTCAGGAGTTTAGCTTGAGCATGAAGTCACACATTTCACCGTTTGAGTTTGAAACTATTATTCTAAAAAACAGTAATTATTTAGTAACGCTAATATTTCTTGAATAAGTTTGACCATAGTTTGACCATAGTTTGACCAGATTTGACCAAAATTCAAAAAATTGAAATAATTCTCTAGTAACACTAATATTCTTGAATAATTATATAGTAACATTAATACTTCTTGAATAAGTAGTTTGACCAGATTTAACCAATTTTTTTTTTTAAACTGAAATTTGACCATATCTTTTTTTCCTTTTGGAATTTGAGGATCCTAAAAAATTCCAAACAAGCCATAGGCAGTCTCCATCGGATGCGGATTTTCGTGCTGAATTTTTTAATATATTATACGTTTTTTCCGACATCGTATGCA